>NW_024354911.1:5337006-5379387 GCF_902729225.1 Pteropus medius
GGGAATAGAGTTCATGATGAAGGCTGCAGGGCTGACTTTCCTCTGGATGCTCAAGGTCCTGGCCGGTAAAGCCCACTGCCGCAGCTGGGCACAGGTCCTAGGCCTGCGAGATGATGTGGGTTCTGCCGAGAGAGGAGGGGGTGGCTCCTGAGGTGACCCAGCTGCCAATCAGGCTGGCCGGGCCAGCCGGCCACGGCATCTGTTCCAGCAGCTGTGGGCTTCTGCTTTGGGGCAAGCCTCGTTCACAGCATTCGGTTCTGAAAGGCGTCTTCTGGGGTTTCTTAAAAATTCTCCAACTCCTCCCTGCCCCCCACCCCAACACATACACACGAAAGGGCTTTGCTATCTCTGAGGAGAGATAGCTGGTGGTGAGTGCTCAGGCTGTGGAGCCCAAGACCCAGCAATTCCACTTCCAGGAAACTGTCCCGCGGAAAGTCTCACAAAGATTTAATCATAGGGCTGTTCCTTGCAGCAGTTTAGGAAAACACTCATCTGCAGACAACTGGCTAAATGAAGTATGTGCCGCGCCTGCGGAGCTGTGCTGTTGCAGCCATTTGAAAGTGGTGGTGTTTCTGTATTTGTTTACAGGGAAATAGGCCCACGGTGTTTCAACTTCAAAGCCAGCCACCAAACAGCATGGGCAGTGTGATCGCTTGTGTCCGAGCGGAATTTCTGGCCAAAGATCATAGGACTCCTTTCTCCTTGGCAGGACCTGAATTAATCAATAGTTTCTTTTTCTAGAGCAATGAGTGGAAGGTTCAGGACTCCAAGAGGCAGACACCAGCAGGAAAGTTTCTCAACAAAGCCTCTTTATTTTCATTTCAAGATAACATTTAGAAATAGTCAGATATTCTCCTACACGGTTTTCCCAGCCCTTGGATAGTGAAGTCCTTCTCCCAAAATAAAGGTCTGAGTACAACGGCGGAAGGCTCCCGCCCCTGTCCTAGGACGAGCAGACAAAGGCAGTCTGTCCAGGGCACATCTGATCTGTTCCACGTTGAGAGTGACCCCCTTCCTTCTGAGTGAACAGTATCGATTTTAACTTTTCCTTCCTCCGGGTGCTCTGAGAGGTGGCTTCTCCCTTTTCCAGCAGAGCTCTTATAAAGACGGCACAAGCAGAAGTTGTTACCACAAACAGAAATGTTTCTGTTTTGTTTGAACGTTTAACAATGACTACATATTACAATTATAATCAGGGAAAAATAAAGCTCTTTTCAATTTTAAAAAAGAGAATGGCAAATTTGAAATAAATATTACCATTAACAATAACGATAGTAATAGGAAATATTTATGAAGAAATTATTAAGTGTTCACATGTGCGGGAACGAAAGGCCTCTCACATGCTTCTTCATCACCCAGTGGGGGGTCTGAAACCTCAAACAGCTGCTACGGCTCAGCCCTGGCTAATCAGAACAGCTACAACCACCAAAAGGAAGGCCTGGTCGTAGAGGTACCCTCTCCTCTTTCCATGAGGGGTCTGAACCATTTAGTGCTGGACCTTAGGAAGCTCTGGAGGATGAGGGGCAAGGGGACATAGAGTGGCAGCCGGGGGCGGGGTGCTCCTTGAAAACCAGTACAGAGTATTTTAAAAGTTTAACAGGCACAACTACACCAAGTGTATTCTAGCTGACTGACCCTCCTGGTTATAATATTTATTATCTAGAGATGAAATAACCTAAGGCAGGGGCTTTCAACTTGGGCACAATCAACAGTTTGAGCCAGATGATTCCTCGTTGTGGAGGACTGCTCTGTACGTTGTCGGGTGCTTAGCAGCATCCCTGGTCTCTGCCCACTGGATGCCAGTAGTATCCCCTTCCCCGCGATTGTGAAGACAAAAATTTCTCCAGATGTTGCCAAATGTCCCCCCTGAGGGGCACAGTTGCCCTCAGTTGAGAACTTCTGGCTTGAGCCATGTTATTTCCTGCTTTCCTGGAGATGGTTCACAAAGCGTGTTTTCACAGATGCTGGAAGCAGTGTCCACGACAAATGTCTCCGAGGAGCCCCAGGCTATCAGGCGGGTGATAGTATATCCTGTTTCATGTGTACACTCAGGGACTATCTGGAAGGATGTCAAAATGTCAACAGAGGTTTCTCTGAAGGAGAATTTTACTATTTTATATTTTTTATATTTTTCTGTTTTTCGAATATTTAATAATGAATATGTATTATAATTATAATCGAAATAAGGCTTTTTGTGTTTTTAAATGAGACCGGCTAATCTGAAATGAATATGACCAATAATAATAATAGTAGGAAATTTTTATTAAGAAATTATGTGCCAGACACAATTCTAAGTGTTTATATGTGTGAACTCATTTAATTTCACAAGTGTTATCATACAGAGACATAATCATTATTATCCTGCTTTTATAGAGACTGACGGAGAGGTTTAGAGACTTGCCAAATATCACACCAGCTAATAAGTGACAAAGGTGGGATTCGAGCTCAGGCAGATAAGCAGGTTATTTTAGGAGAATGTGTCTGTTCAAGAGTAAGGGGGTGGGGGAAAATGAGAATATCATATTTAAAAAACCACCTTTCTACATTTAATAAAGAAAATCTCCAGACACATTCTGTTTCCAGCTTGGTTGAAAGGATAAAGCAGACATTCTGGGCTGTGGAGTCCCTTTGAACTGGCATTTCTGTTCTCAATTTTTCTATGAGATGCAGAATTGTAGACTCAAACTACAATAAAACTTATAGAGAAAGTAAAAGGATTGACTACTCTGGAGGAACCTTCTTTGTTTTCTATGTTCGCTCTTAGTGGAACAGCTCTGGGGCTGCGCCAGGTATGACTGGGAGTTGCTCTTGGGTGTGCATGGGCATATGTGTGAATGTGTTTGTGTATGTGTGTATAGGTGTGAGTGCATGCGTGGTGAGAATCTAGCTGTTCCATGACAAAGGCAGGCTAACAGATGCATCGTATTGGCACAAAGTTGCCAACTCTGCCTGTCTGTTGCAGGTCCCAGATGATGGCAGCTTAACAATGTTATGGTAGCTTCACAGGCTTGTAGAAATTGCCCAAATTGAACTGGTTAGATGACCAGTGTTTAAATGTCACATTTGGCTATTTTCCTTCCTGATTTTTGATGCTGAAGTAAGCTGTGTTTTCTGACATTCCTTATTTGCTACGTTTATTAATTTGGTGAAAATACTAAATGGAGGTAACAAATATCCAGTGCCTCACCATGGAGAAGAAGGATATGTTCTTTAGAATGACATTGTAGAAAATGCATACGCTCAAAGCAATTCTCCCTAAGACGTAATAGTGCAGAGGGTTGGGTCCCATCTTTTCAGCTGGGCTGCCCTTCCACCTCTGCTCCATGCTCTGGCCACAAAGGTCTCCCGGGACCCTGAACACAGCACACTCTCTCCCAACACATGACCTTCGCATATGCTCTTCCTGCTTCCTAGTTATTTCCGAGGGCGTTTGGAAGACTCGCTCTTTACAGAATTTCTTACATGAACTCCATACCATGATATGCCGAGATGTTGCTTTCAGTCACCATGCATTGGAAATCGTTAAATATATTTTAAAAATCAAATAAATTGTGGCACATTTCTAAGATGGCTAGTTTTCAGCCATTTAAAGGAGTTATATGGAAAAATGCTATGATGAAATAGCAAGTATAAAGTACTACAAACCCCATGGCATTTGTAAATAAAAACAAAAATCGTTCCGTTAAGTCAGAGGCATTCTAGTTGTTATTAAATTTATTTAAATGTGTTATCGTATTTAATGTAATATAGTATTTAATATAAATTTGATATTATTTTACTTATCTTTTATGTTTTTATACTGTTTCTTCAGCATGAAGAATCATCTATCATTTATTTATTTATTTATTTATTTATTTATTTGATAGTCTATTTTCAAAGGTAACTTCGAAGTCTGTGATCTGTTATTTTATTCCCAGACTTAAGGCAAGACTCCCAAATAAGACATTGAAATTTAAGATAACTTTTCTGGAAGTCTAAAGTTATTTTAAAAATAAAATATTTTAAAATCAGTACAAATGCTTAAAAACAAGTACTCTGTGCCTTATTTCAGGATTGCAATAACTCGTTTCCAGGAGTCTTTAGATCTAAGACATGGCCATAAGAATTAAATGCGATTTTAAATTACTGATAGATCATAGAGTGTCCCAGATAAAAGGATTTGGGGATAATGCATCCCAATTCCCTTACTTCATAGGTGACTGAATTAAGGTAAAAAGAAGAAAAGACTTATATAAGGTCAAGATCAGATGGTTTCTGACAGGAACAGCTCAGGCTCCTAGTTCAAAGTTTCCAAAACATAAACTATTCTTTACAGTGAGCTAGAATAGCTTAGTAAAATTAATGTTAAATTGAATTAATTTTACTTCAACTTACTTTTTTTTTGTCTTTTCTATTGCATCAAGAACAGGGGAAGATAGTTAAATAAAACATATCCTTAGCCTGATATGGTCTCACAATATAGTATAGTGCACAGGATGTATAATTTACTCTATAGTAAGCAAACAGTAGAAATTCATGTACAGAAAATAAAGACATCTACAAAATAAGTTATTAACTTTTATTACATTAATACAGTTTTTTGCATCCTCATGTCCCTGATCTGGAACCATAGTAAAGAATGCACATCCCTGATCCACTGTGTACAGAATCAATGAACTTCTTCTTTGGCCCTGTGCAACATCACTTGGCTGTCAGTTTTCCCGACAAACTGGGTTGATAATACAAACTCAAACTATGTAAATGCTAGATATTATGATTCAGACATATCTATCTGGTATTGGAAAGATGGCTGATGTAAGTAAGATAGGGCTTACGGATAAGGGTGAAATCAGAGGGTTGATAGTATAACTTTCGCCATTTGCTTTCCTCCCAAATTCCTTCTCCTTTTCTGTCATATGCTCTCCTGCAAGTTTTTCACTCAAGATTTCTCTCTGTTTATGAGTGGCCACCAGCTGTGCCAAATAAGAACAAACTTATTTTCTGAGTCACCTTTAATACTAACTGATGAGTGCAAGTCTCAACTTTCCTATCAGTAAAATGTGGGTACTAATATTGTCTGGCACTTAATAAGCATTCAATAAAAGTGTCCATTCTTGGGGAAAGAAAACTCCACAATACACACAAGTAGAATACATTAAGGAATTGTTGTTAATTTAATTTGTTATGACAAAGGTATTGTGGTAATGTTTAATAAAAAAAGAATCCTTATCTGTCAGAGCAACATCCTGAAATATTTGCCAGAGGAGTGATTCAATGTCTTGGATTTGCTTTTAAAAACTGAAGAAAAAAAAAAAAGAATGAAAGAGAGGGTATACGAACTGATAACTAAAGTTGATAGTTGTTGATCTGGCAGATGGGTGCATGGGGTTTTCTTGAACTATTATCTGTAATTTTTTTAATGATTGAAATTTTACGTAATAAAAACTTAATTTAAAATATATACCAACACAAGCAGGCTACATGAAAAATGAAACAAAAACTGTGGTTGATGACTTTGGACATGCTTTCCAGTCTGAGTTTCCTTTTACCTCTTTGCTTCCACCACCCCTGCCTTAAATCTGTTTTCAGTGACCATTTTTCCCTTGCTATGTGTTTTTGAGGAGCTAAGTCAAAGGGCAGGGGCGGTTGCCACAGAGAGGAAAATTCCAAGTGCTGGCTTTGGATGGGGTTGGCTATCACGTGCAGCAGCGACCCCTCCTGGAAGGAGAAAAAGGCGGAGAGCTGAGTGAGATTTCTCTCGAGTGCGTGATTTTCTCTCCCATTCTCTCTTTTTCCCCGTGGTGTTATTCTGAGGACTTATTTATTTATTATTAAAAATTTTCCCCAGCCTCATTGAGATGTAATGGACTTATAACAATTTGTAAGTTTGAGGTGTATGTGTTTTTTTTGATATGTTTATATATTGCAATATAATTACCATCATGGTGTTAGCTAACACCTCCATTCTGTCACATAATTACCATTTTTTTTGTGTGTGTGGTAAAAATATTTAAGATCTACTCTCTTAGCAACTTTTAAGTGTGTGATACAGTTGTTAACTGTAATCATCATTCTGTGCATTTGATCCCCAGAACTTATTCCTCATAACTGGGAGGGTATACCCTCTGACTCTCATCTCCCCAATTCCCCAAACCCCAGGTTCTGGTAACCACCATTCTACTCTCTGTTTCCCTGAGTCTGGCTTTTTAGATACCACCTGTACATGGCATCATACAGTAGTCGTCTTTCTCGAACTTATTTCATTTTGCACACCTTCCTGTCTGTACCTGCTGCTCCCGGCTTGCCTCCAAATGTCCTTTCCCTTGTCCTCCAGACGACTCTTTAATCACACTGCAAGACTTGGCTCCAGTGTCTCTCCTCAGACCAAACACTCTATCATTCTCTACCTCTCAGTCACGATTAGAGACTATCTTATTCATCTATGTGTTTGGTGGTTATTGACCGTCTCCTTCAACGGGAACACAAACTTTACGAGCCCAGAAATCTTGCCTATCTTATGTAAGGACTTGTCACATGGAAGGAGCCTGATAATTATCTCTCGAACCACTGACTGAATGAGTAAATAATATCTTCCCCCAGATCCCCAGCAGAGTTTGCTGCTCTTTTCTCTAGCTTTGTCTTTGTTCTTGCCTCTGATAGAGGTATCCTACTGCATCAGATTATTGTACTGACGTGCCACAGCCTGGCACAGGGCTTGGCGTGGAGCTGCTGTCATCACACCCATGGCCCATGTTGCCATCGATTCTGTCACAGGAGGTTTAAAACATTTACTTGCAATTGAAAACAAATCAACTTAAATGTTATCTCAGAAGAGAGATGCAAAAATGAAAAGTTGCTGATAAGCGTAATAGAAAGAGAATGTGTTTTAATAAAAGGCCAGAACAGAAAACTGGTCAAATAAAAAACCACTTCAGAATGAAATATTTTCCTAAGGATCTTTCCTCAGTTCCTACAATGGTGTTTTCACATTGGTTTACCAGGGAAGCAGCCCCTGGGATAAGACAATGAATTTCAAGGGGTGCCTAGTAGAGGGATTGGCCAGGGTGGGCCCTTCTGTGTTTCAACCAGAACACCTCTGTGTTTGTCTGTTTTATAATTGGTAGGATTTTGTTCTTCTTAAAAAGTGAGAAGAGAATTATAGGAGCCTCAGCTAAGATATTCTGTTTATTAGCTGTGTGACCTTGGATGAGCATCCTAACTTCTCTGGGCTGTTGTGATGAAGAAATAATGGCTCCAATATACCTTACCTGTGTGAAGGCAGTGGGCTGCATTAGAGGACCTCTCAAGTTCTCTTCCAGATCTAAGATTTATACCAATAGGTACAGAATTAGAGCTAGATTGATCTACTTGCAATATCCAGAAGGGCCACAAGATGCCTGTGTTACTCCATGAGTAGAGCTTTGCCTGTTCTATGGACTGTTTCACTCCTCAAATTCTAGCACAAGAAATTGGGGGATTTTTTTTTTTTTAATTGCTGAAAAGGAAAACATTTATTAGTACTCACAACTTCAGACAGAAGGTTTAAACCCTTTTAGTGACGAATCCTGACAAAATTACCCGATGTTTAATGCAGCTTTTTTTTTTTTCTACTAAAGCATCAAAGAGGAGCTTACGTGATGGAGCAATGAGACCCACTGTCTAACACTGAGGTGGCATTCTCACCCATGAGAACATCTGCTAGATTTCTTATATTTGAATATATTTAATAAATATATGGTATTCTATAGAGAGGATTTCCTATCTTCCCATAAGAACTGTTGAGATGTCTTGGTAAAATGCCTGGAAATAGAGTTTTGATTAGAATTCAGCTTTTCAGTGTTGTAGAGGTGATTTCTTCTAGGACTTGACTGCCAGGATGTAGGAGTATTGAGCAGGAGGGACACTTAGTGAGTGGAGACTGGGAGAGGGTATTAGGTTCAGACCAGCAAATCTGTGTGGATGAGGGGCTGTCATACAAAGATGACATTCTGTAGTGGTGTGTGGTTAGGAATCTTGGTCATGTTATACTTTGTTGGTGGGAAGAGAAGGTACGAAAGCACCAGAATTAGGCAAACACAGCTTAGGCCAAGAGGACCTGTCCTACTTAGCCAACATTTGGAACAGGGCAGGATGAAGCAGAGGAGGCTGGAGTGTTGACTTCCCGAGGCCCCGAGAGACAGGGCAGCTGGGAGGTACTTGAGGAGATTACACAGGAGACGATGACTAAGATCTCCTGGAAGACTGAGTGACAATAAAGTGTAGATGCCCAGAGCCTGGGAGCTGGAGAAATTTCTGGACGCAGATCTGCCTGTTATTTCCCCTAGAGTATGGTCGTCACCAGAATAAATGAACTGCACATTCCTGAATCCATGTGGGGCCTGCTCCTTCTGCAGCCGAGTGTCCGGCCCTTCCTGGGCCGGTGTCAGTGAATCAGCACAAGAAAGGATGTTTTGAATTGTCTATTGCTTCAAGCTACTCGTTAGTTCAGTGTTGCTCTCACTTCAATAACATTCAGACAACTTTTAAAAGAAAATAATTGTTTCACTAATCCCTAATGCTGAATAAAAGAATTTAATGTTTAATGATAATGTCACAAAAATAAAACTAAGTAGAGGGATTATAACTCTTGTAGAACTGTGTAATCAAAATGAAATTGCTGATTAAGTAAAAACACGATTTTTAAAACCAGCAACGATGATACGATAGTGTTTTGCTGAAACTCAGTTGCCACTCGCAACATAGATATAGGAACCAATCGAATGGGGCAAATTCTTTCGGGTTTGGCATGTAATGACAAGTAACTCGCCACTCTTGTCTACCCACACTGCTGAAGATCCTTATCTCAAACAGCAAGTCTATGACATAATTTGGCTTTTGCTTGGCAGGGATAGACCTTTTAATACTAAATTCGACTCCATTCTTCTCTTATTAGCTCAGCTCATGACAATTAAAGTGATACTACCTGGTCCCAGTGCTGGAGCCAACGGTGTGGTATTGGCCCATAAGGCAATAGACTAGATGATGGAGTGTATGTTCATGCCTATTTTATAAAGATTATTATTAACATTAAAATATAAAATGAAAAAAATTATAAAAACACTCCTGAAGAACAATGTTTTATTAAATCTATCCCCAGGATGAATTCCTAGGCATGGAATTCTTGAGTGAAAGGATATATTCAGCTTTATGGCTCTTGTTACATTGTACTAAGTAGACTTTCATAAATCAACATTTTCATTGAAATGGTATTTCTCAGCTTGCCTCCAACATTAATGGTTCGACCCAGGAAAATAGGCATTTGGGCACAGTCAGGCTGCTGCCTCACTCGCGTCCCGGCATTTCTCTGCCCAGATGCCTGACTGGCCTCTCCTCTCTCTCAGGGTGAAACCAAAGTCTTTCCCTGGCTCCAAGGTGTGTGACCTCATCTCTCGTGCTCTCTTGCTGTCCCAGTTTCTGAACTCTCCGTGCCTGCTCCCGTCCAGGCAGGGCTCTTGCACGTTCCTCTGCCTGCAACGCCCTTAGCCAGGCAGCCAGGTAGCTCGCTTGGTCCCGCTCCCCCAACCATCCGACCGAAAGTTGCAGCCCCTGCCCCATCTCCACCGCTTCCCAGTTATCTTCTCAGCTTTGCTGTTTTTCATAATACATATCACCACCCGACATAGCACACATAAGTTACTCGTTTATGTCTTTATTTTCTGTCTCCCCCACTACAATGAGGAAAGTTCTATTCCACGGGGTGCACTGCTATATGTTCAGCATCAAGCAGAGTTTCAGGCACAGAGTAGGTTTTTAATAAATACTTGTTGAGTGAGTGAGTCATGACTAGGGAGGCATAAAGGCAGGGGATGGAAAGCGAATCTTCAGGGAGAATGCTGAGTTTTGAAGCAAACAGAATTCAGGTCGGGAGTAGGCTGAGGGGTCTGCTTGTCTCCCTTCCCTTGAATCTGGGATGCCTATGATTGGCTTTGACAAATAGAATGAAGCAGAAGTGGCGTTTGGGATTTCTAAGCCCAGGCCTGAAGAGATCTGGCAGCTTTCTCCTTTCTCTTGCATGATCTTCCTCCTCCAGCACCATGTTTGAGAAGCCAGAGCTATGAGGAGAGACCACAGGAAAAGGCCACCTGGAGAAAGAGAGAGTCCTGGAATTGCATGGGAAAGACTCGAGAAATCCAGGCAACAGTGAGAACCAAGGCCCCAGATATAGGACCTGGGCAAGCCATTCCGGCCATCTCAGTTGAGGCGTCAGACCTGTGAGTGGAGAAGCCACCTTGGACGGTCCAGCCCCAGTAGACATCCTGTGAAGAGATGAGCTGTGCCCAGTGTGCCTTGACTAAATTTCTGGCCCATAGAATCTTAAAAAAATAATAAAATGCCTGTTGTTGTAAGGCACTAAGTTTTGGGATTAGTTTGTTATACAGTAATAGATAACACAGGCAGCGTCATTGCCTGAGACTGTAAACTGGTGTGAGAGGGAGCAAGTGTCTGAGCCACAAGGCAAAGATGAAAGTAAAAGTTAGACAGGAAAGACCATCCAGGGCCCAGGTGGAACTAGGAACCAAGAATTCTGTTGTCAGGGAGAGAGAGTAGAGGTTGATATTGGTATCAAGTTCAGGCCAATTTGATCCTTTGAGTCTCACTGCTTTTGTCCCACTTGTGTCCTGACTAGCCATCAAACAAGATCGACTCTGGGCTTAGAACAAATTTTTGGAATTCACATATAAAAGTAGGACACAGAAGTAGAGGCGGCTCATGAAGCATTTTCCCTGGAGACAATGGGGGTGTGTGTGTGTGTGTGTGTGTGTGTGTGTGTGTGTGTGTGGTGTAAATATCATGGAAGAGCTGCCCTCTGGCTCTCCTGCTAAAGCCGGAGAATCTCCGTGAAGCCACAGTCATCAACAACAACATGTGCTGTAAGGTGTAGCTCTTACTCAGGGAGTAAATTCTGGCTTAAGTTTAGTTTTAAAGGGAGTTTTATCTTGCACACCATTTATTCTTTTGGAGAGGAACAAACCATGTAGAGGTATGAAACACAAGTGCCGTGTAGAGGAACAAACACAAGCTTTGCCACTGGACAGACAGAGTTTCGAATTCCTCAGACGCTTATGACCTGTGTGATCACGAGTAAATTTCCTAATCTGTCTGAGATTTGGTTTTTCCAGCTAGAAAATGGAGAGAATAGTACCCAGCTGCCAAGGTAGTTATGTGTTTTAAAGGAGATGTAGATGCTGCTGCAGAGGAGGCACTGTAAGTGTGAGTTCTCTGACTGCCTGGTCGGAAATAAAATCTGCGGAGCACCGCCCATCACAGCTATCAGAAAACGGAGACACAAATGATGTCTGTTTATTCGCTGTTTGTTTCGGAAGCCTGGCTGCATCCACGTTGTCCGATGGGGGCCTCCCTACCTGCAAATGTTTTAGGTTGTGTAATCACACACAAACTGCATTTCTTTAATATAGTTTTTCTTTTCCCTCTGATTCAAGCTGTTTTTGTCCAGATAATGACATTGTGCCTGGCTTTTCCCCTACCCTTATCCTTTGTATGCCTGCTCCTTTAATCATTAGGCCTTAGGACATAAGATGAACCGAGCCTCAGGTCTATAGTCCTGAGGACAATAGGTTTGGTTGGACTTTAAGGATAACATCTTGGCTTTAGATGTATTTCAGCTCCAGGCCCATCAAGGAAGAACAACAGCCCCATTGGCCAGGGGACCAGACCGCAGTACCAGAAGGGATGGCGCCGTGGCTGATTCCAGAACTGGACACAATGATCGATTACCTCATGCCCCTCCAACTGTCCAATCAGTAGCACCCAGGACCCCAACTCCTTTAGTTTCCATGACTAGTCATTTTTTCCCTATATAATCTGTACTCCCGAGACACCTGGGAAGCCAGGCCTTTAAGCAATAGCTTGCCTGTGTCACTGGGACTTGCAACTCTAATAAACCTTATTATTTTTTGCTGTAAAACTTGCATGTATTTCTTTTTTGGCTTAGATGGACGAAGGCAGACAGACCCCTTTTTTGTCCCGATAACAGTTGCACAGCATTTTGTAAAGTCCACTGGATTTACGTATCCTCAATTCCCCAAACAGTATTTGGCACGTGGCGTGTGCTCAATATTTGTTGAGTAAAGGGAGATGTACAGCCTTGTCAGTGCTGAGCTGATCGAGAAGGGAAGGTTTCAGTGGTGAGACGCCCGGTTGGAAGAACTTACAAGGGGCCGACATGAGAATGAAACGGCAGGCACCAACTTTATTGCGGGGAGCGTGCACTTCCATGCTAGGGGACCGCATGGGCTCCACACAGATCAGAGTACAATAGTGGCATTCTGCCACACATGTATGATACAATAATCTGAATCATGCTTACACGAGCTGGCTGCAGGCACCCTACTACACTAATATAACATTCTAAATCTGGGTCCTATTCCTAGCCATGAGCCTGGACCACAGCCAGCAGCCAGGCCTGGGACCTACAAGCCTGAACCCATTTTAAGGAGTAGCTCCCCAATAGGCCAGTCACAGGTGAGCAGACAGTGCAGTGTTTGTAATTCTGTTGCTCCTATCTGGAAGTCTGTGCTCTTTAATGATGCAATGATCAGACATCATTGCTTCTCTTACCCATTGTGTACAGCACAGCTGTGTGTACAGCACCTGGTGACTTGGTCCAAGTTAATCGTGACAGTCCTATCTGTTTCCCAGCTTCTTTTGCAGCTAGGATGGCCATGGAACCCATTTGGGCCATCTAAGTAGAAGTCTGTTTGCTAGGGGAGAAAGTTCTAGGAATACGGTTGCTTTCTTAGTAAATGGAGATGAATGCAGCTGAGACTGTCTTTTCTTCCTGCTCTGAAAATGGATGAGACAGCTGGAGCAGGAGAAGCTGACAAGCATGAGGAAGAGGGCAAGAGAACTGCAGAGAAGCCATCCTGAAATTACTGAGTTGTTGAACTGACACCAGCAACTGCTTTCCTCCAGACTTCTCATTATAAAAGAAAAACACATTCCTAAGTCCGTGTAGTCAGATTTTCTTTTAAGTATGGCCAAATGAATGCCTGAATGATACGCAGATTACCTAGTTAAAAAATTAAATCACGTAAGACACATGAGTACAAAGACATCAAACAGTTTCAGTCCCTACGTTTCATCGATTGAAGGGATTAACTGGTAGATTAAGTCCGAGAATCTAAACGTTAGAGAAGACTTTTATAGAGAATCTCAGCGGCTATTTGCTCAACTTCCCAATAAAAACAAGAAAACCCGCAGTTTTCTTAAAGAGTTAATTTAGGTGCTTCATTTTCAAAGCATCAGCTTTATCTGGGAGCTTGTTGGACATACAGAATCTTAGCTGGCATCCCAGAGACACCAATCAGAATCTGAAGTTTAAGGAAACCCCAGGTGATTCATATAGCCGTGAAAGGGTGAGACCACCCTGAGTGGTTCTCAGCCTTAGCTGAAATTTCCTGGTAATACCAGGAATACCAAAGCCTCGTCTCCACCCCTCAAACGACCGAAGACTAGAATATCTGGGAGAGGGGTCCCAACATCACTTAAAAAAAAAAAGTTCCAGGTGATTTAATTACACAAAGAGGCTGAATGAAAACCCCAAACAGACCCTGCCACTTAACAGCTGTGTTTTTGGTCAAGTTACTTATTCTTATTGAATCTTAAAATTTATTTATCCATAAAATGGCCATAAACCAAACTACTTATTTCTTAAGAGTTGTGAAGATTAAACAAAATCATGTAAAGAACCTAGAAGATACCTGGCACATAGTGGGTGCTCAATAAATTACAGATGCTAAGGCTGGCCTGGGGCATGGGCTGGTCATACAGACTGCTGTGCTTGCCTCGGCAGGAGGCATACACATGTGGGGGTGTTGATGAGCACTCCAGATGATTCTTATCATCAGAAAAATTTGGGGAAAAAAAAAACACTGCAAAAAACCTTAGTTCTCCTATCTGCTTTTCGTACTTTATTCCTCACACCAACTTTATATTTTATAAAAATTCAAACTTCAGAAAAGTAAAGAATAATATAATGAACATCACATACCCTTCACTAATGTTCACCAAGGTGTATTTTAACTTATTTGTATGCATTCTGTTTCTAGGCACACATGTGCACACACACATGCAATTTCACTCATTCACATGAGAACAGATTGCAGACATCATGACTTCCACCCCTGGATACTGCAGCAGACACATCCTGCTTGGCCAAATACCATCATCACATCCAAGAAGTTTTATATGGATTCAACTGTGTCATCTCAAATACAATCCATATTCAAAATTTCCCTCTGCCCAAATATTCCCGATCACTTTTTTTTGAGGGTCTGTCTCTCGAAATCTTTTCCACTGTTAAGCCTCTGTTACTATAATGTCTTATTTTGAACCAAAGTCTGGGTCCCTCCCTGTCCCTTCTCTTTGCTAATCTGCTGTAGGTATCCAGGTTCTTGTTTTCTGTCCCTGACAGTCCTTGAGATGTCTGAAGGTGGTCGAAGACAGTTTTCACTCCAGATCGATCCCCCGCCCCCATTCCAGTCACCATCCTCTGGGCTCTTTCCTGGTGGCCAATCAACCTGTATGGCTTGTGGTCCCTAGAACTGGAGTCTGAGTTCCAGCTGGAATCTAGCCTCTACCCTTCACCTACTTAAACAATAGAGGAGGCTTGTTGCCTCCCTCTAGGTGGCAGTTGTAGATCTTCAAATGCAGCCTATGATTGGATGGGTCATCCTGAGCTGAGGTTTTATCAACAGCTAAGCACCCCATCTAGTCCTTGTGCAGTTGTTGTCCACTGATTGGAACTGATGTGGAGAAAGAGACAGGAACTCACGTATGCTAGGATCATGGAGCACGCCAGGTCTGGGAAGATGAAGCTGGGAGAGACACAGGCTGCATCTGAGGAAGCCGACTGTAGAATTCTAGTGCCACCAAGTGGTAGCTGGAGACGAAACCACTCTGAGTCTCAGTGTTCTCATTTATCAAAGGGGATACCATTCTAACTTCCTAGGTCTGCTGTGAAGATTTAATAAGATAAAGAAAGCGTGCAAGAGTGCGCAGCATGCTGTCTGGCATGCAGTCGACTTCTGATTTGGGCGTTGGAGAATAAATGGAATTTCGGAGTAATGAGAATATTATGAGCTGGTTGCACAGCGCTGTGTGTTAAGTACTGCTGAACTGTACACTGAGATGGTTAAAGTAGTGAATTTTATGTTGAGTGAATTTTATTGCAATTAAGAAGAGAATAAATGGAGACTTTCTAGGTAGAAAAGGTGGGTGAGAGGTGTGGGAAGCATGTTTCAGGCATAATAATAAGTTTCTGAGAGTTACTGATGAACCGCTGAGCTGAACAGTCAAGGACAGAGCTCGTAGGCACTCTACTAGAGACTCTCTCTAGTCCAGGATAACTTTCGATAGGCATTACAACCTAAGTTATATTTCACTTTATTATGCACCAAGATAACCTGAAAGATCTTGCCAAAAACTTCGCTAAACTCAAGGCCAAGGTGAAGTCAGCTCAAGGGGAGGTGGGAGAAGTTTTAGACAAGTTGAGAGATGGAGCCACATTAAATCTGTACAGTGGATCCTCACCTTTTCTCCTGCCTGGGGGAAGTTTAAAGAAATACAGGTAAAAGTTCAATCCTGGGGGAGAAGGTGGTACACATACCTGAATATTTTATCATAAGCTCCTCTGGTGATTCTAACATACAGGCAAGGATGAGAACCTGCATATACCAGCAGGCTAATGTCCTTGGTATCTGATGCTGTCCTTGTTCTCTAAGTGGCCCAGCCACCTACAGAGTGCCCAGAACCCAAGTCCAACAAGCCAACCCACCTCACCTGTAAAGGGTTTGGTTCTTTTTTTTTTTTTTACAGGAGGCTTTTTGAAGCGACGTGAGTAGAAATGGAATAAGGCTCAAGAGAGCACAAATGTGTTAACAAAGCTGATCTCTTAACCAGTTTATTGTATTTTTACAATAATAAAAATAAATTAGTCATACACAAAAATAGTTGTCATTTTTGCTGAAGATAAAACAGACTGTATTTACTCATATAATTCACCTGCTACTCTCCACCTCTTTAAACAATAACTTAACACTAGAAGGATGACAAGGAGTTGATGGTCCCTTGCTCTTGACTATGCAGTTAGTCGACAGGATAACCCAGAGCCTCCGCTCCAGCAGTCCCCAGTGAGGACCCTGGAGGCATGGTCAGAGCAGTGGATGCATCACATCTCTTTATGGGCCCTCTGCCTCTGTGAGTAGACCCTGTCTCATCCACAGCTCTAACCAAGCCTCCCGAGCAACTTACTGCTGGTGATTCTAATGAAGGAGGCAAGACAGAGGGAAGAGATGGAAAAGACCCTCATATTTCCTTATCTAAATGTTTGGACATGAAGAGAGGGCAGATTATATGAGTAAATATGATATTTAAGATGGAAAGGTGGCAATCCAGACAGACCTGTTTCAGGTACAATGCTGGGGGTAAAAGCCCCTGAGCAAGTCGAAAGCAGAGTAATTTATATTCGATCTTAAAACCCAAGGAGTTTGACTAATCAGTATATTAAATTGTAACTATGGACTTAGAATAGGACACCATGTAGCAACTTTCCAGGAAGCTGCGTTAGTAGGATCAAATGATTTTACATGAATGTGGGTCGCATATGTAAATAAATACCTATTAGTTCCCTTTAAAATTAACATATTCTAAATAATAGAACTATTTTGGTGTAGTGACTCATTCTGCCAATAGAGTTTGGAATACACATTTCCTATAAACATCTTGTATTTACAAAGAACAAATAATAAGTTATAACAAAGTATATATCCTTCTGTCAGACTGAATGGTGGGGATCTGAGAGTCAAGGCAGGTGGATGTTAATTTATGTAACCCAATGGCTTTCCTCTCACTGAGGCTGGAAGATGCTGAGAAAGCTGGTTAGAAGTTCCCACCCTCTCTCATGGTCACTTTTCCTCAGCACTATGGTGCACTTCCCACTGCAATCCACTGAACAGAACCAGGAGTGTGGGATGGTTCAGGGTGGAGAGAATTTCTTCACTCCAACAAAGGTAGGAAAGCAAAGTTGAGAAAGAGAAATGGTATTAGGGGGTCCTAGTCTAGTCAAAGCTGCGCCCCCATCAAGACGTGTGACCTTGAGCAGGGAACTAGACATTGGGACGTTTGGTTACTCGCCCATAAAGTGGACTAGACAGGGCAGTGCTGACCAGCTTGCTGGTGGTTCTCTCATGGCCACATGGTTCAGGGGAGGGGTGCAACACCGGGCTCAAAATGGCGGGTGTAGAAATGGGAAGTATGTGCGCCTGTTCCTGCCATTCCAGACCGGGCGAATCACTTAAAGCTGTTCTACTTGTACAGTTACCAAAGCCCAGACTTGGAAAGAATCTTACAACATTCCTGACAAATGTGTGCTGGAATCCTCTCTCCAGTATCCCCGACAAATGGCCATTCAGCTTCTGCTGAAACCGCCAGCGATGGGTCAGTCACAACCGACCAGAGAGGCCTCTACCTTCAAATACTCTAACTTGCAGAAAGTCGATTCTTCTGCGAGAGTTAAAATCTGTCTCCCTGTAGCTTTTATCTCCTGGTCCTAGGAGAGCTGTCCTGGTTCTATCCCACGTCCCTTCTCCTCTAGGCTAAACATTCCCATCAAGTCTTTTCCACTGTTTCTAACAGTCTGCATCCCTCATCAGGACTGGGCACATTATCTGCATGTTATGTGCTTTCAATATTCTTGAAGTTTCCAATAATCACAAGCACAATGGGGTACGACTCTCACCAATGTTTTCTCCTTAGGTAGTCTAAAGGTTTTGTTTTCTTTTGTTTCTGTGGTTTCATCTGACTTTCCAAACTCACATTGAGCTTAGTCAACTGAAGCTCTGACATCTTCCTCATCTTGTACTTGTATAGTATTTTTTTAAAAATTCAAACGTAGGACTTTATGTTCCTCCCTAGTGAATACTCTCCCAGATCTTTTTGAATCCAGAACCTGCTACCCAAGCTGTTAGCTCTCCAACTTGATGTCATCTACAAATTTAATCGGTAAGGCATTTTCCGATTATTTTCCCACGTAAGTCATATTAAAAATGTTTTATATGACAAGAATCAAAGGGCCTCCTCCTGCCAAGCTGACATAGGTTTCTTCAGGTTTGATTATTGAGCCTGTTCTAAGGAAAGTCCTCTTTCTTTTAACTACTTTTATTTGTGTCTTCTTCCATATTAGAAAACTAATATTTAACTCTAAAATTGCTGCATTAAAAAGAAAAGACATTGGTTTAGAAAGGTGCTAGCAACACTAGTAATACCTGCATTTCTCTCTCTGCCACACAATTTGATGAAAATAAATTAAGCTTGTATTTCCCATTTTTCATCCCTCTGCAAGGCCATTGTTTTAAAGGAAAAAGAGTGTTGAATGCTAAACACTTTGAGGATAAGTAAATGATACATACTCAAGGAAATAAAAGAGGAGAACTCAAAGAACCCTGGTCCAGAGAAGTAATTAATGCGAAGTAACAGAGAGTCAGTTCTGAGAGCTCCTATCACACTGTAGGTCCCTGAGGGCGGAGACAGACATTGCTCGCCTTGGTTCTCTACCAGCTTGTCAAGCAGACACCAAACAGGGCTTTAAGGAACTGAACTGACTCCGTCTAGTGGCGGGGCTTACAGATGTTTTGTGTAGAGTTGTGTTTTTTTCACACTATTCCTTTTCTATGCAGAGACATGCAAGTCGACGTGAGAATGGGCAGAACTGACTGCACTAAATGGCTTTTGCTTAGGGTGCAAGGGGAACAGTTTCCTTTTCCAATAAGTGAAAGTGAAAAAGCAAACTATTTCTGTTTGGAGTTTTGTTGATGTTTGTGAGAAAAACATCTATCAACTTAAAGACACCTAATTTTAAAACTCAGGGCAGGGAATGGGGCCATCCAGGACACGGGGAAAAAAAGCAGTATCAAATGTAAATTTCAGTTTCGCATTATGGCCAGTTAAAGGAACATGGAGAGGACCCAGGAGGAGGTGGCAGGTGATGGAAAGGAGAGGGAGAAATAATGGGGTGCAAGAAAGGGAGAATGAGACCTAACTGGAGGGAGCGAGTCATCGAAAGGCGAGCTATCCTTAGACTCCCTTCCCAGGAAGTTATCACTGGAAATGGTAAAGGACTTTACAGTTTGTGTTGTACTAAAGACAAGGGCAATTAGACCTGGACACAAGAAGCTAGGAAATGAGTAAAAATCTAATTTCTAAGACAATAACTCGATAAAACCCCTGTTCTAGTAATTTATAACCTTTCCGGAGATGAACGAATTCCAAAAATAGCTCAACTATTTGTTAGAAGAGAAAAACACCTCTAGGTTAGGTACTTTTTCTCTCTCGAAGTCACAGGATCGATCCATTTGATCCCACCCAATTCCACGATTGGCAGGATGACTATTCTCATGGGGGTCAATCATTGTCCTTTTAAAGAATGGTTAGGTAACATTTGGAAGCCACAGAACACTGTTAGATGTCAAGGAGACAAAGCCTTCATTGACCGGCCAGTTATGAGAATCCTGAGTTGGAAAGACCCGAGATGCTCGCCCCCACCTGACGGAGAAATTCCATTTAGGATGGAGAGTGCAGTCATGAATGGTGGGTGGCTCGGATGGCCACAATGGTTTCTCTTAATCTGAGCTGAAATCAGCCTTTCTGCTCTTCCACCCATCGATCTTGCCCTGAACTCCAGCATGTAAAGAAAGCTTCTTCCAAAGACTCCTTCGAATGATTGGCTTGTTCAGTAAGATCTGAGAGCAACTGCACAAAGGAAGAACTATCCTCGTAAGCCGTGAAAGGAAGAGGGTGGGCATTGGACAAAACCACTGACAGGCTTGGTGGGCATGGGAATCTGGGCCTCTTCCCACCTGCTTCTCTGCGCGAGTTCATAAGAATCAGGAGAGATGGGGTGCTTCTGCGAAGTGGGAGCCAGGGCTCTCCAGGAAGAAGATGGCCACAGAAAGGCCCAGCGGAATTTCTGAAAGCTCAAAGGGAGTGAATCTAACGGAGTGTGTCAGACCAGGCAGCTGATACTGCTTCCAAAAGCTGCAAATGGTCATTGAGTTAGCAGATTTGAGGTTTAAAGGGTTCACGGGAAGAATGTAGGCTTGCTTTGAAAGGGAAATTTCTAAGAATCTAGGCTTGCTTTAAAAGATAACTAGGCCCAGGACTATGGTACTAAATGAGATAGATTTTTTTATAAGCTTACTATTTGTTTAGCCTGATATTTTTCTTAATGGGTGAAAGAAAAAAAAATTTTTTTCTTAATTGACTTTTCAGATATTTCACTTCTCAGTATGCACTACAACCCCCTTTAGACCTCTGGAACTGAAGGGTTAGGTGAATGACGCTGCTGCTGCAGCCGTCACTGGAGTTTGCAGCCCCTTCTCCCAGACTGGCGGCATTAATGTAGATGTTAGTGCCACATCTGGGACGGAGTGGGGAGTATGGTTTGTGAGTCATGGGGCGAGGGGAAGGATTTGAAGTCACAGTGAGAAATCCACAAATCAAATCAGAAAGACCAAAGAGGGACTTTCTAACATAGACATAAGGTTTTTACTGCAATGGGCTGGTTAGACTTTCCATTGGGAGCAGCCCGAAGGGCTGGCTGAGGAAGATGCGGGAGCACACAGCTCTGGAAATCTGCTCCGGGATCCAAAAGTCTCAGTGGCCAAAGGGATTCTGACCTGAGATTCCAGAGGGGGACATCTCTCTGGGAGATGAAATCAGAATGAAGGTAATGACTTTGCTACCCAATGGCTTTCTGGTCTCATGGGGCAGTTCCTTTAAGGATGGGGGTTTAACAAAACCTGCAGAGTCCACTGACTACAATCTGTGACTTTGTGAGGGAAGGAATAAGTAGAAAAAGACTTCTGAGACAACAGACACAGGGGAGAGAGTCTTGACCTTTCCATGGAGGGAAGAATTCAAAGACCTGGGCTTTGTTTGCAAATTGGGAAACTTCTCAGCCTCTTGGTCTGGAAGGAAGCCGCATCCTGCAGACCTAAAACTTCTGGACAGGCCTTGGGGGGAGGGTTTTGTAGTCAGATGATTAGGGTCAGGACTCAGCTCTGCTATTGAACAGGTGAATATACCTGGCAGGTCAATTACCAAAGCTGAGTCTAAGTTTCTTTGTCAGCAAAACGGGGATAATGATTCCCATTCTGGGGTGTTGTGAGTTGCTAATGAGTTAATATCTGTGAATACGCCTGTGAAACAATAAAGCACTATATTGACTTGAGATATTTGTATCCTAAGGCAGGAAAATAGCCTGATGTCTTTGAGAATGAAGATAGGCACAGCTGGACTGAGGTAACAGAGGGATCAGGCATCTCAGAGGGCTTCGTGGGGCCCTGGGGCAGGGGTGCTACCTCCTCTGACTCTCCATGAGGCGCCGATATTGGAAAGGCCAGTAGCACCAGGGATGAGGCGGCACCCAGTCAGGACCCAACTGCTGACTTA
This sequence comes from Pteropus medius, assembly GCF_902729225.1. Taxonomy (NCBI): domain Eukaryota; kingdom Metazoa; phylum Chordata; class Mammalia; order Chiroptera; family Pteropodidae; genus Pteropus; species Pteropus medius. Next base: position 5,358,493 of record NW_024354911.1, read on the forward strand.
GAAAGTGCCAGGACGGGAGTTGGCTGAGAGCTACCTGTAACCCCCCCTCCCACTGCTTGGTTTTCAGGGAGTACCTTTAGCAGATGCCAGGTTTCCCAAGGAGGAATTATCAGTTTATGGCAATGCTCAAAAGACAGGTATGGCTCCACTCCTGGGCACCATGTGTACACTTTACCAAAGGCAGGGGTGGTGTGAGTTGGCTGGCAGCGCCCTGGGCCAGAGAGCCCTTGCTGGAGCAACAGCCAGCCAGTCACCCTGTTTAGACTCCCCGCCCCACCCAATGGATGCGGTGCGGGGGTGTTATCTGCTCCCCAGGAAGCCGGAGTGCCTGTTGGCCACACGAGTGCAGGAGGCGCAGCAGGCAGTCTTGTAGTAGTTGTAGACACAGAGTCGCGCTTGGACCACCACGTTGCAGTTGTAGTACCTGTCTTTGCAGTTTTCATCTGCAGGAGAAGAGAGCAGAAGAGTCTGAGCACAGGGGCAGCTGGGACTACTGGAGAGAGGAAGGGCAGTGGGTGGGGCTCCCGATCCTGGCCCTGCTGTCTTTGCCTATGGGAGGAGTGAGTGTGGACTAAGGGCTTAGGTCTTTTCTTTTTCTTTAAACATGAAGTTAGAATCTTACTGCTTCGACCTTAAGAATGATGGAACCGAATCTCTGAATTCATTACCATTTTAATCAATTCACATTAAAGTTTATCTTTTGGTGGGTGGCTTGGATTGCCATCTGTGCTATAAATTCATCATACTGAAAGTCCTTTGACCCCTGAACTCCATGCCTATGCACAAGGTCACAGAGAGACCTAGATGGGCATGGCATTTTCATGCCAGAGAACATGATGGAGGTTAACAAAGAAGAATCTTTACTGAGCTAAGATAGGAATTCCAACTTACCAACTTCAGGGACACAGTCCTGAGGGTTGCATGACTCTTTCTCTTCTGGTTTCAACTGAGGGTCACAGAGATTACTTAGGGTCATGTCATCTGACAGACAGCGCACTTCCCGGACCCGGAAGCCGCTCTGGCAGCTCTTGGAACACTGCATGGGGACAGAGGGAGAAAGTTAGATTTCTTGGCAGCCTATTAGCTCAGCATGCCAGAGAGGGCAGATATTGGAAAACTTCAAATATCTCCAAAAGGAGTCAGAATATTCAAACAAACTCCTATGCAACTATAAACCAGCTTCAATGTCCATCAACTTGTGGCCAGTTGTGTCCCATCTACACCTCACTCATGTTCACTCTTTGAATTATTTTAAAGCAAATCTATACATCATATCACTTCTTCCATTATTTCGGTTTGTAGCTCTAAAACGCAAGGACTCTATAAAAAGTACCACAATATCTTTATTATACCTAGAAATTATACATAGTTCCTTATTATTTTAAAATATATATTCGGTGTTTCTATTTCCACTGGTCTTGTGAATCTCATAGATTTTTTAATATCGTTTTTTAAAAAGCAGGATCCACATTGGTCTACACCTTGCAGTTGGTTGCTATGCCTTTTAAAACTCTTTTAATACATAGGTTCCCGTCTTCTGTTCCTTCTCCTTGCATTTTAGTTGTCAAAGGAACTGAACCATTTGTCTTGCAGTTTCCCATGCTCAGGATTTTGTTGACCGCATCCCCGTGGTACAGCTTAACATGTTTCTCTGTCATCTGTATTCTCTGTGGAAGTTGGATCTAGAAGAGGCCTTAACAGGCGCGGATTTAATTTTTTTGTGGTGAGACTATTTCATAGGATATGTATGATTATCTCTCTTTTGGGGATGTCAGCAGTCACTGATGAGCAATGCCCAGATCCTTTAGTTCATTCAGAAATTGAAAAATGATGATAATATCCTATCATCTCTTCTTTTTTTGTTAGCTGAGAATCTTTTCTGATGAATTCCCTTTACCTTCCCCCACAACTATATATTTGCTCTTTGGTTACCCAGTGGTGTAGGAAAGACAGAGTAAATGCTTGATTATTTTCTTTTATCAGTTTTCAGAATAATGAGTTGGTTCCCCTAACATCCTCTAATGGTGACCTATTAGTTATTATTATTATTATTATAAACTTACAAATTGATGGATTTAACATGTACTATGGGTTTCCTTCAATCTATGGTATTTATTACTTTTACTGATGCTCTCTGATGCCCTGTCAATGGCTAGCAGGAGTCTCTAAAAGTTGTTTCATGAGTCCTTTGGTTACAGACTTGCTTGTCTTTGAGAGCTTCCCTTTTGCCTGGTATAAAAAGATATTCCAATCTAATATATATATATATATAGTCCCAGACCAGAATCAGCCATTTCTCTAAGAATTCCTGGTTCCTTTAGCGGAGAGCGGCAGTTTGAAACCACATTTTGACTGATTGGCGTGCCCTTTGCTACCAGATTGGTCATTGTTTCTAGGCTCTTTCGATGGCTAAAACTAGGAAAGTAAGATAAATTAATTAATGAGTTCATACTGATATTTCTAACTCAAATTCAGGTTAACACGATTTTCACTTACACCTCTTTTTTATCTGTATCTTTTTCTCCTAAGTTGAAAACCCTATTTCTCAAGAATACTGGGGATAATAGTTATACTATCATATTATCATACATATTATCACATATATTATCATAGTACCATAAAATATACTACTCATTTACTTTATCACACATTATGTACCCAACCATCTCATACAGTACAACACTCTCACTAAAAATGTGAGTATTGCAAACGATGTAAACATTTTTCCACAGGTCTTTTGTCCTTAGAGATGGACAGTCAAATTACTATGTTTTAATGCCAATGCAATAGTGCCGATGCCACCAACTGGATACATATTTCGGTTAATTTGTTTAATTTCATTTTCCATTTTTGTGGATTGTTTTTTTAAAAATATTTTATTTTATTTTATAATTATATAACATGTTTACTTAGTTCTAAACTCAAATTTATAAAATGAGGCAGATTCGAAGACATCTAGCTTTCATCACTATCTCTTCCACCACTGTTTTTGCTATTATCATCTACGGAAAAATCTCATCACACACAACAGATCCCCTTGTGCTGTCCCTTTGAGAGTCATGCCATCCCATCCTCTGGCAATCAGTGATCAGTTCCCTGTTCCTATAGTTTTGCCTTTTACAGAATATTATGTACATGGAATCATATGCTATGTAGTTTTTGGTGTCTTCCTTTCGTTTAGCAAAAATGCATCTGAAGTGCATCTATGTTGTTTAGGTACCAAACAACTTGTTTTTGATGCTGAGTAGTACCCCGTTGCTCGGGGGTGCCACACTGACCCAGTGAGGGACATCTGAGGTGTACCCAGCCAGCTGTTTTTGGATTGTCTCCTTTGACGTGGCCTAGTGAATTCAGCCCTTTCTAACTCTCCAAACCAAATGATGGTGATTTGTTCTTATGTTCTCAGGGGTCTTGGGCAACATCAAAATAATTAAATTTCATATCCCAGAAGCTGACAAAACATCTTTGAAAGGCAACATCTCCTTCATTCCTGTTTGCCTCTGAGTTGAGGTTCATCACATGTCCAAATGGCTGTTACCACTAGAGGTGACATACACTGTTTGGATACAGAGTTCTCAGCTTTTACTCGTATATTTCATGAACAAACTCCTTTTTATCACCTTTAAATGATTTTTAGAATGGCTCTGGCCTCTACTCTGGGCTCACCTACAGCCACAGCTTGAAGATCTTTAGTAACACAGAGCAGAATGAACCCCTGCCCTTATGTGTCCAACGCGTGTTAAACAGTCACCAGGAATAAGGCCCTGAGGATGTTTTCTGTTTAAGGGAGTTTCTTGAAAATAAACTTTTTACTTGGAAAAAAAAAAAAAAGGTCTTATCACTATTTCCATCCTTTCCCATTTCATTCCTTGATAACTTACATCTGTATTAACTCTGTCTCTCTGTCTCCGACTCTCTGTTTCTCTTCATTTATATACTACCCTCCCTCCTCACAGAACGAGTTTGAGATGGCTTAAGAAATGTTTAGAGGGTTACAAAAAAAAAATGTGAGGAAACTAGGGTAAAAAGAAGATAAAAGCAGGAAAAACCCATTTTGTAAAGTCTGATAAACTCTCTCTTAGAGATGGGCCACAATTCTGGCTCTGAGTTTCCTAGCAAGCCAATTCAAAGAGAAAAACAAGGTTAGTCCCATAATCCACATTGTCTGTAGAATGTAAAGATAGTGTATACACTCATACAAATACAACCACACGCGTCTGAGGCCTGACTGGTGTGGGTCTCACATCGGCACTGAGACCCACTGAAATTCCTTCAGTGAGTTTCATAAAACGATCATGTCATGATGTAGTTTCTCAGCAGCATCCTTGAGTCCCTTTGGCCATCGATCTTCTGCAGCAGCATCTCTCAAAGTACGGTCCAAGGATACCTGTATACAACTCATCTAAGGAGCCGTTCAAAATGCAAACTCCTTGGCCAGAGTAGACTGGAATTAGTCTTTTCAAACAAGATCCCAGCAGATTCTTACGCACTCTGAAGCTTGAGAGTTACCGCTTTAAGGCCCCCACAGTTTAGAGATCAAGATCGCCCCAGCCTTGGGCTCCACACAAGTACGCTGAGTCCAGCGGTGCCCCAGCAGTGACCAGCTGGAGTAGAACACTGTGCGGAATCTACCGGGTGGCCCAGAGTGTCTATGGGAGAAAAGCAGAAGAATGATGCGCTAATGTAGGTCTCTACCAAGAGCACCCTGACTTACCATGCTCCATTCGGTGTTAAACCATTTGGCCCCACAAGGCTTGAGGTGGCAAGATTGCTGGCTGGGGGGTCTCTCCAGGAAGGAACATTCATAAGGGTCCAGCACTTCGAAGGTGTCTGCATTCTTCCTAACACAAATCACTTCCCTCTGTTGGGTCCCACTCCCACACTCGACGGAACACTGGAGAAAGAAGCAAAGAAAGTGTCACACGATGGAAAGGAGACGAGAACTACTGTCCATCGAGGGACATTAGTGAGTGTTTTCTGTCATCAGTTCACTGAGGAAGAGCCCACGGGCACTGGAAAACATTTCTGGAGGAGCGGTTGCCCACAAATTCCAATTTTCTTAACAGTTCTGAGTCTAGAGTAGAGAGTGGGTACCCTGTTATCACAGCTTCAGGCTGTTGGTTGCTGAGATCCTGGTGCCCTCTGTGCTAAGTGTGAGATCATTTCCCCTTACACTCCCCACAGGAACATACCAGCCAGTCAAGTTGCCGGTTTCTGTCCAGTAGACTCGGACACCTGTCACTGTAAAATGATAAACTAACATTCTGGTTTATCTGCTGGTCCCTTAGTGGATGAACACTGGGGATGAATTAACTTCCCAGAGCCTGTATACCTGTGCATGAGGGCTAAGTTAAAATTCTTTGGGACATGAAAGCAGAGAAGATCTCAGATGTGGGACAATGTCCCTTATAGTAACCCCTCACCCCCCGTTCACAACTGGGTGGCCAGCAGGAAGCCTTTTACCACAGAGTCCAATTCTCTCACTTCCTAACCTGCTGCCAAAGCTTGTTGGGGTGTGTCCCCAAAAGCCAGTCAGATAATTACACATGTTGGTGCATTTTGTTAGTTTACAGAAATATGTATATACCTGGTCATGAATCTATTACTTTGTAAAATATTTTTTGGATTACTTCTTGATTAAAAATTTAAAAAGCTGTGATCTATATACTTTTAGAGACTTTAAAGATTCTACTACCTTTATGGAAAGCCTGTAACAACACCTATAGCTGAAAGTCTTAATATCAGCCTTGCTTCTGTAGGCAGACACAGGTCAAATAAAACAAGAAAAAAACCCTCACTTCTCTGCCCAAACACACATACACACACACACACACACACACACACACACACCCCCCAAGCTAAGAGACTGAATTACTCATACAGGGCATAATAAGCATCATCATTAGCAGTTTCCGTTTTATGCCTTCTTTTTTGCCATCTTCTAGACATCCAGGAAACCTTTTAGGTTTGTTTTTCCTATTTTCTTCTATGTCGGTTAGTTTAGTTAGTTCATTTATTTGTGCTGGCGGTTGAGTCCAATCTCAGCATCACAGGCAGACTGGATTCAATCTATGTGATTTGTACAGTGTGTATTATGATGTTTCAGACATGTGTTTTCTCTGGATGTGATCTTTCTCATCTGTGTATAACAATGCACATCATAACATGTTAGTTGATTATCGATTTGATGTACATTCGTGTTTTGTCCTTTTCTTTCAAGTGCTGCCAACAATGAAAGAATCTGAGGCAGGAGAGGGGCAGTGGCTTCCAGGCAAAGGAGGAGTGAGGGTGCACGTGAAAGGTCCAGATGATGGCAGGAGCAGAACGCGGAGCTGGAGTCAGGAGTCAGGGGGACTAGTCTAGGCAGCGTCAGTAAACAGTTCCATGTCTTTGGCCAAGACACAGCACTTTCCCAGGTCTCTATCATCTCACTTGCAAAGTGGGTTTGAAAACTTGATCTGAAAGACCCCTGACTGCTCTGAGGAGCTATGTCTGTGCTGAGTGTCTGGCAGAATAGCAGACTGCAAACCTTGACCAAAATCTGGAGTTATTTTATGCTATGTTTGGAAAGTCCTTGAAGACATTAGGAATTAAGGGACAATGAGCACATATCTCAGCCTCCTCTCACCCCAAATGCCCGGAAATGGCAGAATCTGTGTGTCTGGGAACAAGTGAATGGATGTGTGTGTGGGTGTGTATGTGTGTGCATGAGACAGTATTCAAAACAGGACAGGGTGGAAACAGGACAGAAATTATGAGGAATCTCTGAATGGTGAAAAGATAGATGGCACTAAATTAAAGCATAAAATTGTAGTCCAAAGCGCACACAGAGGAGGAGCCCTAGCCCAGAGGAAGCAGCTCAAGAGCTTCTGGCGAGAATGGTGGTGGCCACGTGGGTCTGAGGAGCAGGAGGGAGGCCTCCGGACAGTGAGAGAGTGGTCAGCTAAGATACTGGCCAGGAGCCTGACTGTGCCAAGGAAGAAGCGAAAGCATCTTCCCCTACTGGGAGCATTCCAGTCACAGGGGAAAAGTAAAGCCATTTTCAGATATTCAAGAACTCAGATAACTCATGGCTTAAGTTATCTGAGTCCTTATAAGAAAGACTTACTGGATTATGGTCTCTAACAAAATGAAAAAGAAACAGGAAGAAGACAGGATAGAAAAGCAGAAGTTGGCAAAGATACTTTTAATAAGAGCTCTTTTTAATAATGAATATGGGGTTTCTTTTGGGATGATGAAAATGTTATGGAATTAGGTAGTGGAGACGGTTGCACGGTTTTTTGTATTTTAAGAGGGTATTTTTTATGGTGTTTATGTGAATTATATTAAAGTAAAAATAACCTTTGGAGGGAAAGAGGCTATTTTAAAATCTAAATAAGTATTTTCTATAAAATTAATTAACATTAATATAGAGCTAAATCCAGATGGAATTAAGGAAGCCTGACCAGTATATATGTGTGGAAAGAGGAAAAAACCCAAGAAAACATGGCAATATAAAATGAAATAGAAAACAGAAAATCAGATGGCAGGAAAAAGTCCAAACATATAAGTGATTACAGTAAGTGTGAATGTTTAAAATTTAACTCTTAAAAAATAGAGACTTGCAGACTGGGTAAAAATAAAGACAAAAATAGTCCTACATACAAAATACATATCTTAAAAAATACATAAGACGTTGACAAAGGTATGCCGGGTGGAAATCAACAATGATAAGTAAGACAAAGTAATGCAAATATCAGATAAAATGTAACTCATGGAGAAAAGCATAGAGGACAAAGGTGATATGTAATGGGAATAAACGCTTCCTTGAGAGGTGATAGCAATTCTGCATGTTTCTACACCTAAAGAATTCCTGCAGCTGTACTTTGGTGGATCACTCTTCCAAGACCACTGCTCAGATGCCAGTAGAATAAATATGATCCAGACACACACGGACAGACAAGAAGGCTGTTTCTGATCACCAGAGACTATAAAAGACCCCTCAGAACTAAGGGCGAAGTAAACCCATAATCGACAAGGAAGAAAGGAAACATCTGGGCATGAAGAATAGACTGGGTGGAATACCTTATGAATAAGAGCTGGGCTCCTTTGCCTCCTGAGTGGAAAAGGCACCCTAAGTTCTACAGGTCTCATTCTCTCAGGCTGGCTTTCTCCACAAGCCTCAACATGGCCACCGCTGGTATCTGTGCTCACAACTTCCCAGGAAGTCTCTGCCCTTGAGTCCATGAGAGTCCCAGGGAAGAACTGTGTTTAGCTCAGCTTAGGTCACGTATCCATCTTGGACTAGTCACTATAACCAGGCCGGTGGGATGTTCAAGATGCCAACTCTCATCCAAACTATGTGGCAGGAAGGTACATTTATTTTTATATTGCGAAGTCAGTTAATGTTTAAGACATTAACTTTCAATAAATAAATATTTCATTTTTGGGGGGGATAATGTCAAATTCCCAGAGAAGGGAGGTGCCAATAGGTTCCGACATCCTTCTAAATTCAGAACCCGAACTCTGTTCACATTCTGTCAGGTTAGGACAACAGGGCAATAAATGCCATGTTTCTAATCTTAGCAGAAATAACAGCTGCCTTCACCAAGATTCACACTACTCTGTTCTCTGAGCTTAGGTCTAGAGTCAGTAAGAGGCCCACAAGTGAAATTGGTAGGCATGCGAGTTGAACTGCACTCCCTTATCCTCACTGCGTGTGAAGACTATTATGAGTTAATATTACAGTTTTCCATAGGACTCTTCCCCTTGCCTCAGTTCCCATGAATATCTGGCGTTCCATATATAGTCCACTTCTGAATTATCTTTGGAGTTTAGGTCCTAGGCGTTTTGTTACCAATGAAGAGATAGAAACAGCTGGCAGGAAAAATAATAAACGTGGAGAAAAGGAAACTAATATTTATTAAGTACTTCCCATGTCCCAAGCAATGGGTAACCTCCATATGTATAGCATCTCATGAAAACCTAATAATCACCGTAGGAAGTCAGTATTATTATCACATCTGGATGAGGAAACAGGCTCGGAGAGGTTGGCATATCTGCCCCCAGCCGGAGGAGTAAGCAGAGGCAAAGCTGGGACCAGTTACTCAGTATGTGTAACTCCGACATTCAGGGAAGCGTGGGCCATATTTGCAGTTTCTTTCTTCTTTTATTTTCTATATTTTACAGTTTGTATTATAAAACATTAAAGAAAAATTGAGAAGAAAACATTTCCCCATGTTGCTTATATAAACAAACTATACTTTGTAGTGGTTGAGATCATAGGGTTCATAGACTTTCAAATTGTTTTTCACTTGCCATTATATCCCATTCACTTTGCATGTCTTCCTAATTATCATTGCTACATAATATTCTAAGGAGTTATGACAGACCACACTATTCCTCACCGCCCTGCTGTCATGAACATCTCTGTTGAAAAGCCATTTTCTGCTGTTAATTATTTCCTTAAAATGAATCCCCAGGAGTGGGGTGACTGGGTTAAGGCAAATGAATATTTTTATGGTTTTTGAGTTTTATTGCCAAATTGCTTTCCAAAGGGGTTGTATCGATTTATAAGGACAAGGCAGTCTATTTTTTTTTTCGGAGTCTGTGTTTAAAGCTACTTAAAAGAAATAAAATCTACACGGAGCCAGAAGTCCTGATAATGTGTAAACCATGATCATCAGCCAAAAAGCCCTTGGAGAACCAGCCAGCCCTGGAAGCCAAATGCTAAGTGGCCCAAGAACTTGAAATACTTGATGATAATCATAACAGAAATAAGAGGGGATGATCTCTCCCACATTTTCTTAGGGGGTTCATGTTTAATTTTGGAACAGCGAGAAAAAATATTAATTGACCGATTAAGTCACTTTATTAAAGTATTCAGTATTATCTGTTCTTTATAATGAGCAGCCTAACTTTTTCTATTTCCGCTTCTTTTTTCCCCAGCTTTAGTGAAGTATAATTGACAAATAAATTGTGATATATCTAAATTGATGATTTGATACATGTATACCTTGTGAAAGGAATCTCACCATTGAGTTAATACACATTTACCTTTTTTTTTTGATGTGAACACTTAAGTTCTACTCTCTTAGCAAATTTCTATTATACGATAGTGTTATCAACAGTAGTCATCATGCTATAAGTTAGGTCTTCAGACTTTATTCATCTTATACCTGGAAGTTTTACCAACCCCTCTCCATTTCCCCAAGTCCCAGCCCCAGGAAAATCACCATTCTACTCTCTGTCTGAGTTTGGCTATTTTAATACCACATATAATGATTACATGCAGTATTCGTCTTTCTCTGGCTTATTTCACTTAGCATAATACCTTCCAGGTTCATCCAGGTTGTTGCAAATAGCAGGATTTCCCTTTTATTTAAGGTTAAAAAAATTTATATCATATTTTCTTATCCGTTCATCTGTCAGTGGACATCTAGGTTGTTTCCATACCTTGGCTACTGTGAATAATGCTGCTTTGAACATGGGAGTACAAGTATCTCTTTGAGATAATGATTTCTTTTCCGTTGGATATATACCCAGAAGTGGGATTGCTGGATTATATCTATTTCTGCTTCTGACACTCAGATACAGACAAAACTGGCTTTACTAACAATAATAGCAGCAGCAGAAGCTGTGACTTATTGTGTGTTTATTTTATGTCAGGCACTGCGCTACATACTTAATATATATTACTTCATTTCTTCTAAAAATAACCTTGTAAGGTGCTATCACTACTACCATTTTATAGACAAGGAAGCCATGCTAGACCATAAGCTCCCTGAGGGCAGAGATGTTTGTTTTGCTCATTGCTGTATCTCAAGTGCTTAGAAGAGCACATAGTAGGTGTTCAGTAAATACTGTTGACTAAATGGGGGTCCAAGAGCCTAAGCAGCTTCTTCAGGGACACGGGGAGCGCACCTGGGATACAAACCCGGGACGCATCAGGTCCCGGTTGCTAACCCGTTCTCTGTGCTGCCTCTTACCAGGGACAGGCAGATGCACCCAGTTCCGCCCACTCACCTGACTCCAGCTCCCAGCAAACCACTCCACCTTGCCCGTGCAGGGCCCGTTGTCACACGGGGTGGCCTCTGCTGGCCGGTTGTTCCCACAGCCCTCCAGGGGCAAGCTGCTGACATGGTTGGTCATGCATACCACCGAGCGTGTCCGCACCCCGGCCCCGCACTCCGCTGAGCACTGCGAGACAGAAGACGGGCATGTTAGAAGGGAAGCCTCTCTCCCAGGTTCTAAAGCCACTTTCAAATGATGTGAAGGAGGACCGAACACCTCACTTCCCTACTAGCTCTTTCCCCTAGAGGTCTCTGACCACTTCTCATGCATGCCATATGGGGTATCAGTATGGCACGTCCCCCATCTTAGATTTTCTGAAACAGTCTCGTTCCCAATATCCTGCCCCATTGTTGTGATTAATATGCTTACGCTTGTCAGATGATCTGTCTCGGCTTTTGCTTTTGAAAATATATTCAGCAGCAGAAGAATGAGAGCATGAAAACTTGGGCATATGCCTACCTGCTGGTAGTGAGTCTGGTTTGGTCTGAGGAAGAAGGGGAACTGACATCTGTCACCTCAACACCGTTGCTTGATATTAAGGCTGACAGTTCCAGTCTCTGTAGGCCACAGCTGTGACAGTATGCCAGGAGGCAGCCTGGCCTGGGAACCAGCCACATCACTGTTAATATCCCTACCAGCTGAGTGGCCTGGGCAAGTGACCCAGATCTTCACACTTCTGTCATGCTTATCTACACAACCGGCATAGGAACACATTCCTGGCAGGATTATAGGTAATGGATGACAGGTAGAGAGCAAGTACTCAATGAATGCATAGGACAGATGATCAATAATGTATGAGGGGCTCTGAAGGGTCAAGGCCTGCATCCCCATTCTAAGATAGAGAAAATGAGGCTCACAGGGATAAGGACTTCACCCAAAGACACATAACTGTTCGTGATTTCGTCACTACAGTCTCACTCTGTCCTCACCCAGGACACAGTAAACACATGCTTGAGTCACACCTGGAAGCTCCAAGAGCATTTCCCATCTATCTTGAAAGCTTTGGAATGCTGCCTCATTTTGGTTCTCATCCTATATTTTCAGGACATCTTCGTGTGGGTGTCCCACAGACACCTCATGTCCAACAGGTGAAACAATGGGACATCACCTTCACCATGATGCCTATTCCTCCTCTGTATTTTCCAATATGTGTTCAAATCTATACCTGGATTCAAAATTGACTGCTCTTCTGCCTTCTGGCTTCCCAAATCTAGCCAGCCACCAGGTCTTGTAGATTCTAGTTTAACCACATTTCTCTTATCTGTCTTGTCCCTCTGCTTATGGTTTCTGGCACCACTGACATCCTTCTCATGAACTGTGGCCGCAGCTTCTCACTCAGCTTCACCAGCTTTCCGAGTCGCTGGGCTTCCAGGGGCTGGGAGCTCTGTGCTGAAATCCCTCTGAGCCTGTTCCATTCCTAACAACATTCACTTATGGAGTTCCCCAACCGACATTGAAGGTTTCCTAAAATACGGCCCCAGTCAACCTATCATTCCATCCTATACACCTCACGCTGGACAAGGTCAGGGTCCACTACTTCCTGACCACATGACATGTTCCCAGCGCCTTGTCCGTGCCATTTTCTCTGCCCAGAGTGCTCTTTCCCTTCACCAGGACACATCAAAATCTTTTCAGCTCAGCTCAAATATCATCTCCTCCGTGAAAGCTCTCTCGATTGCCTAACTCAATATGCTCTTCCCAGCTTCAGAATTCTCGTGACACTCTGTGTTCCGCTGTCTGCCTTTGCATTGTGGTTATTGGTGTCCCTTCTATTTTGTTTTCTTTATAAAGGTAAGCTCAGTATGGGCAGGGACTATTAAATCATCTTTAATTCCTTCTCAGTCAGTACCTTAGATATCCATGGCAAAGCCATGAATATCAGCTGAATAAATGAATATAGACTTGGGCCCTCCCTTGCTTATTTCTCTGCTCTCATCAGCACCTACCGATTCTGAAAGTGCCCCTTTATGTGACAACTAAAGCCCTTCTAAGGGTTTCTGCTGGGTCTTTTCTTAAAAACAAAGTCGATGTTTGCTTTCCACCAACATCACCAATTTTAAAAGTAAATAAAATCAATTTAATTTTAAATAAAATTTGAGAAAAGGAAAAATAATACTCACAATCTGGTTTACTTATCAAAATTCCTACTTGTTTTTGTAACTTGCTGTCTAGTCTTGTAAAATCACAGCCCAGGATGAGCGATCTCACATTTCCATGACCACTGCTAAGCCGAGCCTGACTCTTCAGCAAAGGGAACTCTCTGGAGCAAAAAGCTTGAAGGGGGTTAGAACATGCCACCCCCAAAATATGCTCCTTTGCTATAATGATTGTTTTGAGCCGAAGGCAACTGAAAAACAGCAGATGCAGGAAAAGCTCTCAGATTTTCCTTTTCTTGCCTAAAAGCAGGGCATAAATTTCCCGTGAGAAAGGTGCTCTTCCAGTTCCAGGGAGAAGAGAAAATTCTTATCGGCGATGGGGAGTCAATGCCAAGATGAGTCTGCACAAACAAACTTTACTAAAAGAATGCTTATCTTCCTTTAGTTTCTTCCACACATTTCTTAGCCACTTTCCTACAATTTACTGTCCCTAGAAGCCCAAACCCCTTTCCTTTGTCTAGCGACTGCTTCGTACTTTATCACCCTTTTAAAAAATGGTATATAAGCCCTTGAGCGTAACTGCTTCTTTGGGATTTTTCACTTCTTTCCTATGAAGCGCCCCCTGTGCCATGTAAAACAATTAACATCGAATAAAACTTGTATGCTTTTCTCCGGTTAACTTGGCTTTATTATTTGTCAGCTTATTTGCTGGCCTCCATTACAGAGCCTAAGAAGGTAGAGGAAAAGTTTTTTCCCTTCTACAGGCTCACAAATACTTTTCACTTAATCTGCATTGTTACTAGAAATCTGAGACAATGAATCAGTCTCTCAGGTTAAAAAAAATCTGTTGTTACTATAATTAAAATAATTCAATTACTAAACTTTTTATTCGTTTGCTTGTTTCAGCCATGTATTACCTAGTCTCTTTTCTAACTTTAAAACTCAAGATATTTAAGTTCTCCTAAAGAATACAAGGTAAATCACGTCTAAGTTATCTTCAGGAACCCTTATAGCTGCTGGTGGGACTGCAAATTGGTACAGCCACTATGGAAAACAGTGTGGACTTTCCTCGAAAAACTAAGAATATGACCCAGCAATCCATCTTCCGGGTATCTACCCCCCAAAACTCGAAAATATCCTCACAGATAAATGCAGCATTATTCACTGCAGCATTATTCACTGTGGCTAAGACATGGAAACAACTGAAGTATCCTTCAATAGATGATTGGGTAAAGAAAATGTGGTACATATATATGATGGAATATTACTCAGCCATAAGAAAAGATGAAATACTGCCATTTGCGACAATATAGATAGATCTTGAGATAATTATGCTAAGAGAAATAAGTCAGGTAAAAAGTTGAGAACCATATGATTTCACTCATATGTGGGATTTAAAACTGAAAGCGACAAATAAACATGACAAACAGACTCACGGACCCGGACAGTGAATTAATCGTTATCAGAGGGAAGGGGGTGGGCGGTCAGGTAGTTAAGGGTAAAGGGGGTCAAATATTTGGTGACAAAAGGAAATTTAACTTTAGGTGGTGAACACACAATGCAATATACATATGGCATATTATTGAATTGTACACTTGAAGCCTATTTGATTTTATTGACCAATGTGACCTCAATGATTTTAATTAAAAAAGAAATCTGTTATGTTTGTGTTTTAAACCCTAAGAATATTTCTTTCTAGGTAACTCCATTTGACTCATTAACTTAATTTTCTGCTTTCCAAGCCAAGTAATATACATGCATCTTGGGGAAGTTTTCCCATATCCCCATGTACTTAATTTAAAAGAGAAATGTTAAAGATCAAGCCGTAACCCAGTGAAAGAACATTATAAGGATGAGCCCTGCAGAGATTATACCAACTGCAGTGAATAGCACAACAAATTTTAACTGACAGGTGCTCGCCACACAAGACCTGGCCCAGGAAGCCTGTCAGTGGAAATGGGAGAATGAGGGGTTCCTACCAGACAGGAGAGACTAACCTTCAAAGTGAGGCACCAAAACACACACACTCACTGTCCCTGAAGGATGTGCCTAAAAAAGAAGGATCTGACTCCTAACTGAACTCTGGGCAGATAAAACAAACACAGTGATGCATGAAATTCCCAAGCAACCCTCTGGCGAGGACTCCCTGCTCACTCCAGCACAGTTAAATGCTAAACTTGGCCCAATTGGTCCCTGAGGGACTATGAGGCTCTAATGACTATTCCTGAACTTCAGTTTTATGCATCATCTTCATTATTAAAAAAAACCCTCAATATCTTTACTCTTGGAAAAAATAAATGATGCCTAGTCTGATAAAGCCCACCCTCAATTAAAAGTAGCCAAAGGATGTTTTTAAGGTGAGTCATCAAGTCAGAAAAACTATTCATATAGCCCTTAGAAGTTTAAGAGAAGATTCAGATTGAGTTTACAACTTCAATTCATTTAGGTAGAGATCAATTAATTGTAAAGGGCAACAGGACACTCTTTTGGTATTTCTGGCACCAATTCCAATGTTGGGGGTGGGTACGGTGGTTCCCCACCAACAAACAAGTCTCAAGTCACAGCTGGGAGTCCTACAATTCAACTCAATTCTGACACTATTTACCTAGAGATAGCATCGGATTCCAAAGGTTAAGGGATCAGTCCTACGAGACTGTCCCCCGCACTCCCAACTTCAGCAGCCAATCACAAGACCAGGTTACTACCTGTACTTCAGACTAACTGGCTAAAATCAGAGATTCCCAAGATCCCCAACTTGTGTTCGATTAATTTGCTAGAGCGGGTCATAGAACTCAGAGAAGTATTTTACTGGTTTGTTATAAGAGAATATATAACTCAGGAACAGCCAGATGGAAGAGATGCAAACAGGAAAGTATGCGGAAAAGGATACGGAGCTTCCATGCCCTCTCCAGGGTTACTCTTCTCTCTTGCTCTCCACATGTTCATCAACGCAGAGGCTCTCCGAACCCCATCGTTTGGGTTTTGATGGAGGCTTCATGACATAGGCATGATTGATTAAATCATTGGCCATCGGCGATTGAGGCAACTTCCAGCCCCTCTCCCCTTCCTGGAGGTCTGAGGGTAGGATTGAAAGTTCCAACCCTCTAATCACACTGTTGGTGCCTTTGGCAACCAGCCCTTATTCTTACTTACTTTACAAAAGTCACCTCGTTAACACAATAAAGGACACTTTTATCACTTTCAATATTTAGGAAATTCTAAGGGTTTTGGGAGCTGTGAGCCAGGAACTGTATTTCTTATAAATCACAATATCACAGATACACTCTGGATCCTTAAGTGTTTGTAACCTTTAATCTCATTTTCTCTCATCTCTCCCACTTGAACTCCTGAAATGGAAGCTGTGTCTCATTCATGCCTAGCTTGTAAGAGGTGCTCAATACATGTTTATGCTAAAAATTGCATTGTTCAGACTAAAGCTTAACAGCGTTGATTTTTATACAAAGCCACTATTAACACGTGGAAGACTGCTGTCAGCTGGTCATTCCTGGGGACCGAACGTTTCTTAAGGCCAACTGATGGCTGGAAGGCCCAGTGTTGACATGAAGCCAAAGAAGTTTGAAGCAGCCCACAGGAAGCCCTCCCCAGTGTGCCAGCCTCATCTAGGTCGTGGTTTCGAATGTTATCCCTTAATGTTCACTCAGCAATGTTACTAACGAGGAAACAGGGTCAGCAAGTCAGCGGCTTCCTCAAGGACCAATAAGAAGTCCTTGAATTGCAAAAGAATTGCCAAAGGCAATTCACCTTCCTGAAACCCAACAGGAACGCCTCCCCCACCCTCCCAACACACACTCATCTGCTCTATAGTAATCATGAACATTCAGTCATACTGATCTATTCTGGTGGTGGATAAATCAAAATTACTTACTTACATCATGGCATTGAACTTACATGGCTTAAAATACCTTTTCCAAAAAAGAACAAAAAAGTCTTCTGAAGAGAAGAAAAAGTGCTCATCCTTTGCTCTATTTGGAATTTTAAAACAGGGGTTAGATCCAGCAAGTACCAATGTTAAAATACAAGGCAAATTTACACTAAAGGGAAATTTACAAGTCTTTATTGAAGGGGAAATAGCTCGTGTGGAATTCCTTGTAAATCTACATGTAGAGTTTTACTGTTCTAAATAAATCAGGGAGAAACAAAGAGGAATAAATCATCGCAGTCCCCACCCCCATACCCACAAAGTTGTTTTTTTTTTCCTTTGTACATGGGACATTCTTTTTCGGAGAGTGGCAAATGTAGAGATGGAATTAAAAAACGGTAAAGAATCAGTGCCATAAAAGCACTCTCAGTTGCTGCGTGGGAGACTCTAAGCTGAAATAATCTTTCTGGAGAGAAATATGCCAAAATGTGTCAAGAATTCTAAAAGAATTCTCAACATTTGGCCAAATAATTCTGCTTCTTAAACACTATTTTAGCGAAACAAAAAGAAAGATGCATATAAAAATTTACACATAAGGATATTTACTGAATTATTATTTAAAATAGTAAAAAATTAGAAAAAAAATCCCCAAACATTTAGAAATAGGGGATTGGTTCGATGAAAATCGTCATACAATAGCTTATTCTAATTAAAAATCATGCTTTAAAGGTTTTTAATACCATTAAAATGTTCACGAAACGTAAGTGAAAAAAAGCAGGTTACCAAATTATGCATATATTATAATTTATACCCTTAAACTATATGAGTACAAAAAAGCTATGTATGCAAAGGATTATGAGTAGAAAAAGGTTTGGCAGTGTAGCTTTAAAATCTTAAATTGTTATCTTCTAGTGAAGAGATTATAAGTATACTTTTCTGATTCTTCTCATATTTTTTTATAACAGTATGTCAGTATATGTTACTTTATAAGCAGAAAAATGAACATTATTTTCAAAAGCATCTTTCTGATATAAAAAGAAAAGCCCAGCATTATTGTTTTTATTTATCTGCTTACACACTAAATTCGGCAAGTTTTCCATGAATACGAATGAGTTCTGGGACAGCTAGAAATCCAGAAACACAAAAGAATTCGTTGAAGGAACTAGGAATGTTTAGCCTGGAGAAGTGGAAGGGGTTCCCCAATATGTGTGTGTCTGTAGTGTGAGGAGAGTGTACTCTGCTTTTCTACGGGACACGGAAGGAGTTGGCAAGAAATAAATACTGGTTCAATGTGAAAGGAAACCTCCTGACACCGCGGGTTGTTCAAGAAATAGATGTCACTGTCTCAACGCACAGACTCTCTGACAAAGGAATCTGACCTACGTCAGGGGTGCTGCCAGAGTGACTTCGGAAACACCTCCCAGCACTGTTCCCACAATGTCAGGAGCTGATGTCTCTGCCGGGAGGCTGGGAAAAGTGAGGACATGCAAACAGAACCGGTTGTGCTCTGCTGGACTCGGCTTTAGGGGCAGAAGTCGGAGTCAACTGGACACTTTTAGATGGGCACCCATTTTCCCTTTGTTTGCCTTTGGTTAGCATCTTCCTGATGGCTAACTGGGAGGCGTTTAGAGCCCCTCCTGGGACTGAAGTCACGGTCAGTTGCTCATCCTAAGAGTTCGCTGTTTGTGCCAAAGGCTCTCTCTCTGGGGACTGTCTCGGACTAAGGGGCAGGGGCTGTGTGTGCGAGGTGTCAGGAAAACACAAGAAGATGAATCATTTGGTGACACTCTCCAGGATGATCTCTGAATGTGGAGTGAAGCCTGCATTTGCAGCTTTGTTCTTCATTTCTTCTCAGGAACATTCCCACTGACGTGGATTCTTATCACGGTGAGAAGGAGGAAACGAAGGCTCACTTTACACGGTGGAGAGAGTGGAAACCCATGTGAACACTCAAGGGCGATGTTCAGAATACTCAACAACTGGTCCATGGTGGGCACTGACCAGTCAGAACGGATGCCGGCCAACTGGAATCAAGCAACGGGTGGATGGGCCCAAATCTTCTGACGTGTAAAGTTTACTCCCCCATGCTCGAGACATCTCACTGTTGTTCACAACACAACGGGGTGTGGGGTAGGGGGGAGCCACCAACCCAGCAATGTCTCCTAAGATTCCATAAACGTGGCTGATTTCCTCTATTCGTGGACCCGCGGACTCGACACCTCTGGGAACCCCTGACAAATGCAGGATCTGGGTCCACCCCACACCTGCTGACTCAGATTCAGTGCTGAAACCAGGTTCCCAGATAATTTGTAGGCACATTACAGTTTGGAAGAACCGTGGATTTTCTGATACAGAAACGGTGCAGACATGTCCTAACTGAGAAAAAGGCCCTCAGGACAGAGACAGCCAGTCATGTCCACACCTCAGTTAAACTTCCAGAGCCATCTGGAGAAACCATAAATCCGGAAACTGTTGGTTGGATGCCAGCCAGCTGTCCTGGGTGGAGCGCCCTCGCTGGCCCCGCCCACTGCTGGCCAATCAGTGGCCGCCGCAGGAAAAGCACCGCAAAGTTCATTATCTCCTTCCTCCGCCCCAAGGTACGTGCTTTAATTTTTGCTTCGTTATTTATTTATTTTTTTTTACCCCTTAAACTATCCTTTTATTTTTATTGTGGTAATATGTACATAATGTAAAATTTACCATTTTACCCATTTTTAAGTACAATCCAGTGGCATTAAATACATCCATACTGTTGTTCAGCCATCACTACCATCTATCTCCAGAATCTTCTTATATAAATTCTACTTTTGTCTTTGATCGATGAACTCAGTCTCATTGGTTTCCCTCCTACATGGGTAACTGGTGGGCTAATTAACTATACATGTCTTTGAGTTAACCTCTGACACCTGACACCAGCCACCAAGGGAGGCCAGGCTGCTGGGGAGAAGAGAGTGTGTGAAATGTTTTGAGTTAGTAAAGAGCAGGGATGGAAACCTTTTATATGTTAGGCACTCACAAAACATGTGGAGGTGTGATGTAATTATTCGCTTTACCTAGTATTTCATTATTTACTATTACGTGGCATGCTAAGGAGAATGAAACTAACTTTGTCACACCCAACTCCTCAATCTTGGGGCCCCTCCGTCTTCATATGAGGATAGAAAGCCTGCGATAGTTCTCCCCAGTCAGAAATGACGTTTGGGATTCTCAGCTAGTGATTCATACTTGTGTGGTTTTGGGGCACCTCGTGACACATGGCTCCTGCCCATCAGCCCAGCAGACCTCGGTCCCCAGCTCTAGAAAACCCACTCTGCGTGCTCACCCTTTCACTCCACTCGGTGAGGAACCAGCTCTTCGCACAGGGTCCCATGTCACAGTTCTCGATGTCATTTGGCCGGAGCTTCATGTTGCATTCCTCATCATCCACCACATCTCCGATGTTGCTCACACACTTCACATCTCGGGTCCTCTGTCCCACTCCGCAGGGCACTGAGCACTAAAACACAGCGAGCTTATGTCAGCGGCATGGGCAGCGTTAGCTCTGGGTGACTCTCCAGTTATGGCGCCCTCATCCTTGTTACCTGCCACCTGAACAGAGGGCTGTGGTAGGACACCCCTGTGTTGTTGGATCTCCTGCAATGCGGCGCTACCTGGGGAGGAGCCCAGCCTTGAAAACATCACAAACTTTTTCTCTAAGATCTTCTTAGATATCTTGACTACTCTGTTTCTCTGAGCCTCAGTTCTGTCATCTACGAAATGGGAGAGCAAGATTGGAAGGAGTTGGCTCTACCGGCATTTGCCAACCTTCACTCCACCATGACACGTGAGAGAAATGAGACCTGTATGCACACGGCTCCCATGGGCTCC